>NW_026126006.1:0-30000 GCF_943737965.1 Phodopus roborovskii | reverse complement strand
TTGGCCATTTGTGAAGATTCTGGATTTTTAGATCTGTAAACTCCAAAAGCCTCCCCTTCTTCCCTTCTTAACTAGTTAAACTAGTAGATACACTAAGAATCAGCTTGAACACACACACATACACACACAAAGCCTGGAAAGATTCAAAGACATGGGTCTTCTTGAGTGGCAAATATGTACCATGCTGCAGAGGAAATCTGTAGGCAATTATAGGAGGGACACTGTACACTAAAATATTGGAAAAGGAGAATGGACAGTTGTATATAAATAAGAATGAGAATGCTAGAATGGAGAATGGGCAGTCAGGATACATAGGGTCAATGATCTTGTCTCCTAAGTGTGCACATGGTTTTACTGGAGTAGAGTTTAGGCCAGTGACTCACTATCTTGAGGTAGTAAAGCTTATCATACCACTTGTCCTTTCTGAGATTGCCCATATGAAGTGAAGCACCAGAGCCACTAGGAGTTAGGCTTTGTTTGTATAAAGCATCACAAATCATTAGGCCATGCTTCAAGCCATTAGGGTCTGACTTACATAAAAGTGGGGAGTGTTCCTTTTTGCCGTTTTTTTTTTTTTTTTCCTCTACATTCATGGACCTTTACTTAATAGCAATTTGAGACCATTAGTGCAATTCAGAACCTACAGAAGAATGTGAATTGGAACTAGATAAGGAAGGTGAAATTTCAGAGTAGCTGAAAGAAAAAGGCAAAAGTTGATGGTGAGAATAAACACAAAGAAAGAGAAAAAAATCGCAAGGAATTCTTGAGTTTTGGCTGACCTTTTTAAAGAATATTTACTTGCTCAATGACATGGCTCGGGAACATGGTGAACCTATTCTGAAGCACTTGAAAGATATTAAAGCTCTGAGATACTGCCTATCCTGTGAGCATTTATCTTAGATTTTCACTTTGAATTCAATGACTATTTCACAAATGAAGTGTTAACAAAGACATAAAGGATAAGGCCATATCCAGATGATTCTTATTCCTTTTCTTTTGATAATCAGAAATTGTGGGTTGTACAAGATGCAAGGTAGATTAGAAAAAATAAAAGAATGCCACCAAAAAACATTAACAGATTTTAAACAAATGATTGGGAAAGTTCATAGTGTGACTATAAGTTTCCAATGACACTTGAATTTTTGTTCTTCCTGGACTTTTTGGGCTCTGGATGCTTCTGCTCAAGCATTCCTGGTTGCAGACACAGAAACTGGACATGTTTTGGATAGCCTATAATGTCAAGATCACAATAATACTAGACAATGGTAGCTATTAAAGCTAATCACGATATTATTATGAAGATGATAAGGGAAAATTTGGGGTTATAAGATTTTCAAGGAATTCAAAATGTGTTGTAAGTTTTCTTCAGTATCAGCTGCAGTAAATCTTTTAAAGGATATCTGCATGTAAAAGAATGCAAACAGATTCATACTTACCACCCTGCATAAAACTCAAGTCCAAATGGATCAAAGACCATAACATAAAACCAGATACACTGACCCTGACAGAAGAGAATGTGATGAATAGCCTGAAATGCATTAGCACAGGAGACAACTTTCTAAACAGAACACCAGTAGCACAGGCACTACGATCAAGGATTAATAAATGGGTTCTCATAAAACTGGAAAGCTTCTGTAAGGTTAAGGACACCATTAATTGGACAAAGATGCAGCCTAGATAATCTTCACCACCTCCACATCTGATAGAGGACTAACATCTAAAATATATAAAGAATTCAAGAAACTATATATATATATATATATATATATATATATATATATATTTAAAAAACAATCCTTTTTAAAAAGAAATGGAGTACAGATCTAAACAGAAAATTCGCAATAGAGGAATCTCAAAGTGCTAAGAAACACTCAAAGAAATATTCAATACCCTTAGCCATCAGAGAAGTGAAAATCAAGCTACTCTGAGATTCTGTCCTATATTCTGTCAGAACGGATTAAAACAATAATACAAGTGACAGCTCATGATAGAGAGGAGGTGGAACAACAGTAACACGTCTCCATGCTGGTAGGAGTACAAAACTGTAAAGTCACTATGGAAATCAATATGGGAGCTCCTTAGAAAATTAAGACTTGGCCTACCTCAAGTTGCAGCTATACCATTCTGGGCCATATACCCAAAGGATGTTGCATCCTAACAGAAGGATACTTGCTCAGATATATTCAATACAGACTTATTCATAAGAGCCTGAAACTGTAAACAACATAGATGCCCCTCAACAGAGGAATAAATAAAGAAAATGTGGTACATTTACACAATAGAGTATAACTCAGTTGATTTAAAAATGACATAATGAAATTTGCAGGCAAATAGATGGAATTAGAAAAAATAATCCTGAGTAATTGTAACCCAGACCCAGAAAGATAAATATGGTATATAATAAATTATAGATGGATATAGCTATTAAGTAAATGATAACCAAATTGCAATGCATAGACCCAGAGAGGTTAGGTAAAGAGGAGGGATCTAAAGGAGATGCATGGATCTCCTCAGTAAGGGAAATATAGTAAGTTTTGTGGGTGGACTGGAAGCAGATTGGGACAAAAGTGGGAGGGAGGATCAGGAGTGGGGTGATAAGGTGGAAGGTGAAAGTACAGGTAGAAATGGCTAAAAATGGGAGACTTTTGGGGGTGGTATAAAAACCTAGGGCAGTGAAAACTTCCTGGAATGTATGAAAGCAATACTAATGAGAACTCCTTGTAATGGGGGGGGGGAATACAGAGTCTTAAATGTTATATTCAATTGAGTTGTTGGACAAGGATCTAATGGAAACCTAGGTTTTTGCTAACACAAAAGGTTGCTCTCTTGAAACTGACAACAGGGTACTGTTGCTGAGGACAACACCGATACAACTCACTAAACATGGAGAATGTCATCTGGTGCCTACATACACTCTACTGTCTTTTATGCAGGAAGCTACTCTGAAGGCTACCTAAAGGGAAACATAGAAACCAATCCAGCCATAAAACCTTAGACCTACAATCACATATAAACTCACAGAGACAAGCAGCAAGCACAGGGCCTACATGGTTTTGTACCTGGTCCTCTGCATATATTATAGCTATTAGCTTAGTATTTTTATGGGACTTCTGACTGTAAGAACAGTAGGTCTCTGATTCTTATGCCTGCTCTTGGGACTCCTTTCCTCCTTCGAATTGACATGTCCAACTTCATTATGATATTTTTGCTTCATCTTACTATATTTTATTTTATTATGTTTGGTTTTTATCTTTTAGAAACCTGTTCTTTTCTAGTGAAAGACAGAAAGAGTGGGTCTGGAAGAGGAAGGGAGGAATTAGAAGAAGCACAGTAAATGGAAACTATAATCAGGATATATTGTGTGAGAAAAAAATCTATTTTCAATAAAAGGAAAAATAATTTTTAAAAAAGTTGTTTGCAAGCCTCAAGATGTGTTGGTTATTTTTCATGTCAGAGACTTTTGAATTAAATTGCATTACCAACAAATTCTGTAATCATAAAATTGTGTTACCCCATGGAATAATTTCTATTACATTATCTCTATATTATGATCAAATATTTCCATACATGTGGCTTATTGACCTTATGCAAGGGAACCAAGATCATTCCACAGTAAAAGACAATGAATTCAAAACATGGTGCTGCAAAAATTATGTGCACAAAGAATAATTTTGGACTATGTCCTTATATAATGGTTAATCTTTATTCATTAGATTTATAATCACCTAGACTGTATTTTTCTGGGCATGCCTGTTAGTGTATTTCCAGAGAAAATTAACCAAGGAAGAAAGAAGCACACTGAATGATACCCAGAATGTAACACTTTCCCATGTCCTGAGGTCTTGTTCTAAAGTCTTGTTCTAAATAAAGATAAAAAGTAGTAAAATAATAGTGTTTTAAAAGGGAGAGTGTGAGCTGAGAAGTAGTGTTTACCTTCTCTCCTTCCTGAACATGTGTAAAATGTGAACAGCTACCTCATTCTCACACCACTATACATTTTCCATCATAATTGACTGTATGACCTCATAGCACGAATCTAAGTAAATCCTTTATTAAGTTGCTTTTGCTAGTTACATCATCATAGCGATGAGAAAAACAACTAATAAATTTCACATAAACCAATGATTAAAATATAATATATAACAAAATATAATCTCAATTAAATGTAATGGGGAAAGTTATATTAATAAGAAAATTTAGGAGAAAACCATCATGTGTGATTTATATATACTAAAAAATTAGCCACAAAAGAAAAATACCAATAAATTATACTTTTTCAAAATTATCAGTTTTACCGCAAAACTGTTAAGTACAATCTATAAAACTGAAGAAATATTGCCATGTTACCTATATGGAACAGAATTAATATTCAAAATGGGTAACAACAAACAAAAAACAAATTTAAAATGTGCACTTATGTGGCAATGCAATATTATAAAAATGCCCTTTACATCCTAAGAGACTGGAACTTTCTCTGAACCACAAGGCCAGAGTTAATAATAAAACTTGAGGTTGCTTAAGACTTAAAATTGCTAGCATACTGTGTACTCATCTGTTTCTCTAAATAGCATTTAATAAATATATATGTTTAATATATATTTAATATATATTTAATAAATATATATATATATTTATTAAATATATATATATATATAACAACCAACCTTACTTGCCTTGGATTTCCCATGTAATCAACTTTTACATCTTAAACTAATATATAACTATAATCATAAATTCTATACTCTTCCATGCCCCTGACATAGCAAAAAATGGAGTTTAATAACAATCTCATTAAATGAGTACCGTAAATGTTGAAAACATCTGGATAGTAGTTGGTAAACAATGATGTTTGCAGTACCTTGTTAAAGATTTCTATAAAGTATCACATTCTTTTATCATATGATGATTTATGTTGTTTTCATAAAAACAGACAAAAGCCATTGATTGGGGACAGACACATAGTAACAAACACAGTCACACAGACATATATAAGGACAGGGGCAGACTCATAAGACAGCTTTCAGGTAGACACAGATTCAGCCTCATGCAACAAACAGACAGGACAAAAGGCAGGGAGCATGAAGTAAAACCTTCAAATTTGGGCTCACTCTTGGTTCAATGACACCAAGGGAAAGTACTTTGATTCCTTTCCTTAATGTGACAGATGTATTATTGTTTGCTCAGAGTAAAATCACTAATGTGTTTAATCCACTCATATAAAAGTATAATAAACATCACCAAATAAGAAAACCTAAAAGAAGTGGATGAATTTCATGATATATAAGGCTTAACAAAGTAAAATGAACAATTTGAACAGACATATAAAACCCTAGTAAAATAGAAAGGTTATTTAAAAATGTTCCACTTTTCCAAAGTTCAGGGCCAGATGGACTCAGTGAAGAATTTTACCAGACCTTCAAAGAAGAAACAGTGCCAATATTTCTCAAATTATTTTACAAAATAGAAACAGGAGAAACATTTCCTAATTCTTTTATGAATCAACATTGTTTTAATATCAAAAGTACATAAAAACCCAACAAAAAGAATATTTATATACCAATATTCCTTAAGAACACCTAAGAAAAAATTTTCAATAAAATACCTGCAAATAGAATTCCAGAACATACCACAAAGATTATCTTGTATTCATCACAGAAGTGCAGGGATGGTTCAACATGTGTAAATCAGTAAATGTAATCAACCTCATAGCCAGACTGAAACTGAAACACACACACACACACACACACACACACACACATACACACAGACACACAGGCACACAGGCACACACACACACAAATCATTATCCAATGCTGACTTTATCAGATATAGAAAAAATCTTATCAATATCCACCATCTCTTCATGATAAAAGTTCCAGAGAAACTAGATATGCCTTAACATAATAAAGACAATTTAGAGTAAGCCCACAATCAACATCATCCTAAATAGAGGGAAACTCAAAACGTTTCCACTAAAATCAAGAGCAAGACAAGGATGTCTACACTTTTCATACCTATTCAATATAGTACTCGAAGTCTGTGCTAAACTAATAAGACAACTGAGGGAGATCAAGGAGATAAAAACAAGATGTCAAAGTATTCTCATATGAATGGGGTATAATAGTATATACATAAATGGCTCCAAAACCTCCACCAGAAAACTTCTATATCTGATTTAACTTTTCAGCAAAGCAATGGGATACATAATTTACAAAAAGTATATACAAATGACAAGAAGATTGAAAAATCTGGGAAACAGTACCTTTCACAATAGCCTCAAAAATGTATTTTAAAATAAATATAACCAAGCAAGTCAAGAGCTTATATGATAAAAACTTTAAGACATTGAAAAAAGAAATTTAAAAAGAAAGACTTCAGAAGATAGATAATCTCCCATGCTCATGGGTTAGTAGAATTATATTGTGAAAATGGCTATCCTACTTAAAGCAACCAGTAGATTCAATGCAAAAATTCTAATATAATTCTTCACAGAAATTTCATAAAAGAACAATTTTCAACTTTATATGGAAACACAAAACAATCCAGGAAGTCTAAAACAATACTGAATAGTAAAACAAGTGCTGACGGTATCACTCCCATCCCTATTTCAAGCCACAGTAATAAAAACACCATGGAATTAGCATAAAAACAGGCATGTTGATCATGCACTAGAGTTCAAGATCCATATATAGTCCATACATCTATAGACACCCGAGTTTTGACAGAAAAACTAAAAGAACACACTAGAGAAAAGACAGCATCTTTGACAAATGGTGAGAAGATAAGTGGATGGTTGCTCCTAGAAGAATACAAATAGATCTATATCTATTGCCCAGCACAAAATTCAACTTCTTAAGACCTCAGCACAGTGCTACATATGCTGAAGTTGATAGTAGAGAAAGTGGGGAACAGCCTTGAACGCATTGGCACAGGAAAAGACTTTCTGGGCAGAACAC
The DNA here is from genome assembly GCF_943737965.1 of Phodopus roborovskii. Classification (NCBI taxonomy): domain Eukaryota; kingdom Metazoa; phylum Chordata; class Mammalia; order Rodentia; family Cricetidae; genus Phodopus; species Phodopus roborovskii. The sequence goes on along the minus strand of NW_026126006.1, from coordinate 23,044 downwards.
TATTAGCCCAAGTACTAATATCAACATTTTGATAAAATGGAACCTCCTGAACTCAAAAGCAAAGGACACCATCATCAGTACAAGTGGCAGGTTACAAATGGGAAACTATACCAAATGCACATCCAATAGAGGATTAATATCTATTAATATAAAAGGAACATCAAGAAAACAAATAATCCAATTTAAAATCAGAACATAGTACTAAAACATGAAACACTAAATCAATATTCAAGATCTTTAGTCAGCAGGGAAATGTAAATTAAAATTATACTGAGATTTCATATTACATCCATTCGGAAAGGCCAGGAAAATAAGAAAAATGACAGCACATGATAGTACAGGGAAAGGGGAATAGTATTCAATGCTGATGGGAGAGCAAACTTGTACAGCAACTATGAAAATCAGTATAGTTTCCTCAAGAAGCTGAGAATCGACCTACCTCAAAATCTAGCTATAATGAATGCCTCTTTGTCATTTGTCTCAATGTTTCTATTGCTGTGAAAAGACAACCATAGTAACTTTTATAAAGGAAACATTTAATTGCGGTGTCTCGCTTACAGTTTCAGAGATTCAATTAATTACTGTCATTATGGGGAGCACAGCAGCATGCAGGCAGATGTGGTGATGACCCACATCTTGCAAGAACCAGGAATTTGACTGTCACACTGCGTGATGCTTAAGCAAAAGACACCTCAAAGTTCATGCCCACAGTGACATACTTCCTCCAATAAGGCCACACACACTCCAACAAAGTCACACCTCCTAATAGTGCCACTCCCTAAGAGATTATGGATCCAATTATGTTCAAACCATCACATTCCACTCCCTTGCATCCATAATCTTGTAACAATATCATAATGCAAAATGCATTTTACTAACTTCAAAAGTACCCATAGCCCATCACAGTCTCAACAACATTTAAAAATCTAAAGTTTAAAGTCTCTTCTGAGATTCATGCAATCTCTTAACTGTAATCCCCTATAAAATCAAAATGAAACAACAGATCCAATGTATAATGGCACAGGATATATTTTACCATTCCAAAACATAGGGAAGGGAGCATAGTAAGGTAATACTAGACAAAAGAAAAACCAAATACTAGTTGGGCAAACTCCAAACTCTGCATCTCCATGTCTGATACCAAAATGCTCTTCAGATTTCCAACTCCATTCAGCTTTACTGACTGCAATACACTTCCAATCCCTGTTAGCAGAATCCCTAGTTAGGTGTCCCACGGCACTGGCATCTCCAACAACTTGAGTTCTCCAAGGAAATCAAGACTTCAACTTCACAGCTTCACACAAAGATGTCTCTAGGCCTCCATTCAAGAACAACCCTAGCACATGCCTGTTCTCAACTTCTTCCTTATCCTTGACTCTAAAATGAGAAGTATGTGGACAAACCTACTAAGTTCCACTGCTTACTGGGGCTGGAACACTGCTCCCTCATTCAATTACATCTTCATCATCTTTCTATCACTGCCTAACTTGGCAGTCCTGAAACTTTCTCTGTGTAACTGGCAGGCCTCAAAATCAGAGATGTGCCACCTACTGCTGAGATTAAAGGTATATGCCACTACATCTTGCTCTATGCTTTTCTTTAGTTCCTTTTCACAGTTAGAAATTTAGTAGGGTTGGCTTTTTCTCTGAGGTCACCACCCCCTTTATTCCATTTCTTAATCTGTTTATATCCTTGAACACAGAACTTAGCTCCATTTGAATTCCTGATGCTCTTTTTCTTCTTAAATAATTTCCTTGATCAGTTTGCTCCTTTTCATTATATATCTTCATTGGAGTTAACATTAATAACTACACAATAGATTCTACACTCAACTGTTTTGAGATTTCCTATGCCTATAGAATAATACAAAACTCTTCATTTTTAGCCTCAGGCTGTCTCTTCAAACAACAGCAAAAAGCAGCCACTTTCTTGACCAAAATATCACAACAATCTCTAGGCAACATACTAAAATCCTTCTCCTCTGAAAACCTCCTGAGGTAGTCCCCACAGTTCATCAAATCACATTCAACACCACTGCCTTTCATGCTCCAACTAGTATGGTACATTAAACAGAGCTTAAAGCAAAATTGCTTTCCTAACCCACAGTATCAAAGCCCATATTACTCCAAACAAACACCAAACAAAAAATGGTCAGGCCTATCATAGCAATACCTCAGTCTCCTGATACCAACTTTTGCCTTAGTTTGGGTTTATATTCTGTGAAAAGACACCATGAACATGGCAACTCCTATAAAGGAAACATTTATTTGGGTTGGCTCATTTACATTTTCTGAGTTTCAGTTTATTATCATCATTATGGGGAAAAAAACAGCATGCAGGCAGATGTGGTACTGGAGTAGTAGCTGAGAGTTACACCTTGCAGGCAACAGGAATTAGATTGCATGTCACACTGAGTGAAGCTTAAGCAAAAGAGACCTCAAAGTCTATGCTCACGTGTGACACACTTCTTCCAACAAGGCCATGCCTATACCAAAAATGCCACACTTACCAACAGTGTCACTCCCTATGAGATTGCAGGAGCCAATTACATTCAAATTACCACAGCATTGTCTTAATTAGGGTTTCTATTGCTGTGAAGAGACACTGTGACTCTCCATGGCAACTCTTATACAAGAGAACATTGAGTTGGGGTAGGCTTACAGTTCAAAGGATTAGTCCGTTGTCATCATGGCAGGAAGCATGGTGCCATGCAGGTAGACATAATGTTGGAGAGGCAGCTGAAATTTCTACATCTGGATCTAAAGCAGGAGGAGAGTGAAACTGAGCGTGGCTTGAGCATTTTAAACCTCAAAGCCTGCCCCTAGTGTCATACTTTTTCATGAAGGCCACACTTTCTCCAACAAGGTCATACCTCCCAATAGCTCCACTCCCAGTGAGCTTCTTGAGGCCATTTACTGTTTTTCTTTTTCCTTTTTCTTTTTTGATACACTTTTTTTTTGCATATCAACCCCAGTTCCCTCTCCTTCCTTCTCATTCTCCCCGACCCCCCCTCCTATCCCATTCCCCACCCACTCCACAGGGAGGGTGATGACTTCCAGAAGGGATCATCAAAATCTATCAAGTCATTTGGAGAAGGGTCTAGGCCCTCCCTCCTGTCTCTAGGGTAACGGAGTGTCCCTCCATGGGGAATGTGTTTCTGGGAGCCATTTTCATTCAAACCACATTTCTACTCCCTGGCCCCCATACCTAGTAGTCATATTATAATACAAAACTGCACTAAATCCAACTTCAAAATCCTCCTAGTCAATCATAGTCTCAACAATGTTTAAAAGTTCAAAGTTCAAAGTCTTTACTGAAATTCATGTAATCTCTTAACTGCAACCCTCTCTAAACTCAAAATGAAAAGGAGATTACACATTCAACATACAATGGCACAGATCATACATTACCATTCCAAAAGAGAGCAAAAGGAACATAATGAGGAAATACTGAACTAAAGCAAGACTGAAAATAAGCTGGGCAAACTCCAAACTCAGCATCTCCATTTGAGATACCAAAGCACTCTTCAGAGCTCCAATCCCCTTCAGATTTGTTGATTGAAATGCACTTCTCTCTCTCTTGGACTGCTTCTACTTCCTATTAGCAGCTTTCCTTGGCAGGTATCTTATGACTCTGGCATCTCCAACATTTTGGGTTCTCCAAGGCTTTACGCATTGACCTCTCTAATCCTCCATTCAGGAACACCCCTGACACCTGTCTGGCCTCAGTGGCTTTGCTTAATTGTGGAGGAAGATTCCACAAGCTCTTTTTGATCTTTGCCAAGTTGTTTGCTGTGGCTGAAACATGGCCCCCTTATTCAAAAACATTTTCACCAGCTTTTTGCTTTAGATTTTTTTCCTTTACTGCCTAAGCTTGGCTGTTCCTTGTTCTTTAAAGAAAAGCCTGATGCTAAGTGGAATAAGGAAGTACTGATCTCATAGCAAGAAAAATTACTCCTCTTTCCTAGCATCTATAAACTGCAAATATCACCTTACCTATGGATGGGGGGGTGTCCTGTGAGTGCCTCCCTTATCTATGTTGGAATTTTGACTAGCTGGTTCATGGGCAGATCTAGTGCAGGTAACCACAGCTGCTGTATGTTCATTAGTGCAAGCAATTACTTTAGGTCCACACAGTATTTCACAGCACATCTCCCCATCCTCCCCTTTCTGTAGCTTGACACAGATGTCCCATATTTGGCAGATCACTTCCAATCACTTATTCTTAGCACTTTGACCAATTGAGTGTCTCTGCTTTAAACACTGCCCACTGCAAAAAGAAGCTCTGAGCACAAGGTTGGGAGCAATTAATCCAAAACTTTTCCATTTAGCCTCAGGCTGATTTTTTGGACAAGGGCAGAAAGCAGCTACATTCTTCACCAAAATATCACAAGGTCAGTCCTTTGGCCACATACTAATATTCTCCTCTGATACCTTTTATACCTGGCCCTCACAGTTCATATCACCCTCAGCACCACTGTCTTCCATGTTCCTACTAATATGATCCATTGAGCCCCACTTAAAGCATTCAACTACTTTTATAATCCAAAATCCAAGAGTAACTCGGCAACTCATAACAAAATCCATGTTTCTCTTCTTTATACAGGTGTGGCTTTTAGTTTCATTTTGGCATTATTGTCTTATTGGGTTTGTTTGTTTTGAATTATTCTTTTGGGGGATTGTTTGGATTTGTGTATAGGGAGAAAGGGAGAATGCCTGAAGTTTAGTGATTGGGATATGGAGAAAATCTAGGAGTAGTTGTGGGAGGAAGAAAATACAATAAAAATACATTGTAGAAAAATGTTTAAAATACCCCCAAAATAGGCATAGAATTATAATAAAAATTTCTTTATAGAAGATAATCAAATATCTAAAAGTCATGTAAAGATATATTAAATTTAACTAGTGAGAAACAAAAATAAAAATTACCTTGAAATGTCACTTTACAATCATTAGGATATGCTTTATTATATGCTATTATGACTATAGTGAAATACCTAAGGCAGTAAATTTTTAAGGAAGTGTGTTTATTTAGCTAACTTTCATATGGATTTAAAGAAAAATGTTCATCAACTTCGTAGACCTGGAAATAATCTCTTGGCAGATTGCATGTTAGGATTGTGATTACATCACAAAATACAGGCCAGAAAATGATACAGGGCTCTGGATTTCTTTTACAATAACTAGTTTTTACAAAATATCAGAAGTCTAATTAATACAATGAGGGTCAACTTACTTTGTCTAGGCACCAAGTTTTAATCCTCACTAACTCTCAGCACTTCCACACTAGAGATTAATTTTCTAATATTTGGAATCTGGGGACCCATAAGCATATTAAATTATATCCAAATCATAACACTCTGATAGGGGAATAATGGCAAAGACACTGCATAGTCTACAAAAACAAACTGTAGGATGCAATCTACATGCACACACTATGAGTAGTTTGCTCTAAGTTAATCTGTCTCAATACCATAAATACTGCTGGCTCAGGTGGAATCTTTTGCCAATGACAAAAAGAAAAGAGATGATAAAAAGTGACAGACATTACACATAAATCTCAGAGACAAGACAAATCATCTAGCCAGAAAGACAAGACTATGGTTGACAGATCTGTTAGCAGATGAGTTAGCAGGTATGTCTTGGCTTTCTGAATAAAACACAACTTAAAGAGTCAGTTCATGTTGTCATTGTTTTTTACACTTGTGATGGGCAGGGCAACAGAAATATTTACAATTTGATATTTGACCCTCCAACGTTCATCACCATTACATATTGCAAAATGCATTAATACTAATGTGAAGTCAAAAACTGCCTCTTTAAGAGGCTGGTAAATCCATAGAGACAGCTGACCTGAACAAGGAGGAGCTAATAGGCCCCCAGATTGATAGCTGGGAATCCAGCATGGGACTGACTCAGACCCCCTAAACATGGTTCCAGCTAGAAGGCCTAGGCAGTCGAAGAGACCTCGGACAGTGGAACCAGGATGTATCACTGGTGCACAAAAGGACTTTGGGAGCACATTCCCCATGGAGGGATATTCCCTTAACCTAGAGACAGGAGAGAAGGCCTAGTCCCTATTCCAAAAGACTTGACAGATTTAGATGACCCCTCCTGGAAGGCATCACCCTACATGTGGAGTGGGGGAAGGTGGGAGGGGAGGGTGATCGGAGGACATGGAAGGGTGGGAGAGAGGGAAAGAGGGAGGGAAATGGAACTGGGATTGATATGTAAAATAAAAATAAAAAATAAAAATAAAAAAAAACAAAAACTTGGCAGACAAAAAAAAAAAGATGGAAGACAAAAAAAAAGATGGAAAGCGCAGAGAAACGTTGGATAGTGTATGCTATTCTGTTGTCTTTATATTATTTGACTGCTGAGGAAATAGCAACAACTGTTAAAAGAAATTCTACTAGATGAATCCAATTTATATATTTTTAAAATGCTTTGACTTCAAATTTAAGTCCAAGGACAGATTACTGGGGAAAAGGATTTCTATTTTTCTTTCCACAGAAAATAAAAAGTTGTAGATTCCTTCCAGAGTAACATGGTTTGATCAAGCAAGATCCCCTGAAACAGTGTCCGAGGTGATCCAACATTCAAAACAGCTGAGACAAAGCAGTCCCATAACAGCACCCCCTACCAGCAGGAAGCAGTTTAGAAAGAACGAAGCCCAAATTCACAAATATTGTTTTTTTTATAAATGTTTGTTTTTCATATAAATGGGGTTGGTTATAAATGGTTAATGACCACAACCAATCTCTTTTTAAAGGTAAAAAGGGGGATTATAGTATAAAATGTATACTTTGTTTTGACATGGATTTTCATTCATTGATACAAATTTAAGGTCGATTTTGTGATATGTATATTTCTCCTCTTGTTTAGGTATTGTGTTTATATAGTTTATTTAGAAATGTAATGTATAACTTAGTATAGATTTTAGATAGTTATATATAACAGTCAAAACTTACAGTTAAGTTAGTTAGGATTTCCAGATATGCAGAGATGTATTTGAGATGAATAGGTATTCTTCAAACCAACCATTCAAAGACCTACAGAATATAGCATTTAAAATGGTTCAGGGTTTTTCTTGACAGTGAGACATAACTGCTCCTGGCAACACCACCCGTGTCAGAAAGGGAGTTGGACATCAAAGAAACTCGTTGTGGAATTTACTTCCAGTATGGCAAAACTAGCCATTTGGACAAGATACAGCTCTTGTCTGGACTGTTTGACTTTATGCTGTATAAAGTAGACATTCAGGACCCCCAGAAAAATGACTGCTGAAACAAGATGGACATTACTACAGAGTTCCTGCTTCATGGAAGAATCTGACAGACATTCTGCAGGACACAGAGAAAAGTGACTGACAAACTGCCAATACAGACGGACAATTTAAAGTTTTCTTCTTTGCTAAGGACTGACCAGAGAGTGAGATGTCTCTGTCATTTCTAGAAGTATATATTATCCTTCAGTGGTCTTTGATGGAGTTGAAGACAGATATGGTTATAGTTTTCCTTAGTTAGGATTAAAGATAAGTTACATATAGAACTTTGACTCCCAAAGATAAGATAAATGATAAAATATTTTCTTTAAATCTTGCTAAATGTTAATGGACTAAATATTGTTAACTATGGTTCTTATCTGATAACTGTTTTGTTATATATTTTTCTATGTTAAGGTTAAAACCCTTCTTTCTATTTTAGACAGAAAAGAGATGTCATTCTGTAAATATGTTTCTCTTATTGGTTAATGAATAAGCACTGTTGGCCAATAGGAAAGCAAGATAGGTGGGACTAGAAGACAAGGAGGTTTCCGGAACAGAGAGGAGGAGATTCAACATGGAGGATGGGGAGAGCAGAACTCCAGGCCCTCTCTCCCAGCCTTCACCTAGTAGCTGATGGAAGCAGAAGCACATACCTACAAGTAAACACTGAGCTGAACTCCTGGAATCCAGCTGCAGACAGGAATGAGTGATGAGCAAAGGGGTCAAGACCCACAGAAACTGCTGACCTAAACAAGGTGAGCTCATGGACTCCAGCCTGATAGCTGGGAAACCAACATAGGATCATCCAGACCCCCTGAATGTGGTTTAGTTGGGAGGACTAGGCAGTCTATAGGGCCTCTGGAAATGGATCAATATTTATCCCAGGTATACCAATGGACTTTGGTTGCCCATTCCACATCGAGGAATACTCTCTCAGCCTAGACACTTGGGGGAGGGCCTGTGCCCTGCTCTAAATGATATGACAGACTTTGAAGACTCCCCATGGAGGCCCTCACCCTCCCTGCGGAGCAGAAGGTGGATAGGATGGGGCTTGGTGGAGGGAACAGGGGAGGACAGGAGGGTGTGGGAACTGGGATTGGCATGTAAAACAAGCTTGTTTAAAATTTAAATAAAAATATGTAAAATTTTAAAAAAAGAGTCTAGGACACGAGTTCTAACATCCTAGAGAAATCGGGCCATACCCCCTGCATTTCTCTTTGGGACAGAGAGTTTAAAAGGGGTGCTGTGCTGCTTCTTCTAACTGCAATATAATTTTATGATCCTGCCTGATACCTGATGCTTGAAATATAAGCTCTACCAAACTAAATCATGTGGTATGGAAAATATCAATCTCTAGGCTAAAATAAGATAGAATACTTCCTTATTCAGGGGATTTCTCAGAAGGCTTTCTTTTCTCTTCATGGTCTCTAGTATGCTATCAACAGCTGTTTCTCCTCCTCTTTTACTTTAATATCTCTTTTTAAAATTTTTATTTACTTTTTTATAATTTTATTTGTAAGTACTAACTTTACATCATTTCCCTCCTTACCTTCTCCAATTCTTCTCATGTTATCCCACTTCCACTCCTTTTCAAGTTCATACATTATTTTCTTTAATTACTATTATTATATATGTGTGTAATAATAAAAATATAAATACTAAAATATAAATACAACTTGATGAATCCATTTAATGCTGCTTGTATATATGTCATTACGGTTGACAACTTGGTATGAGACAACCAATTAGGGGAGGGAGGTCATCCCTGAAGAAGATGGAATCTTTCTCTTAACAGCCATTGTTTGCCTGAAACTCTTCATATAGGGTGTTAACCTGAGAGATTTCTCCCTGATGGGAGATGTCATTCTGTAAATATGTTTCTCATACTGGTCAATGAATAAAGCACTGTTGGCCAATAGGAAAGCAAGATAGGTGTGACTAGGAGACAAGGAGTGTTGGAGGAAGTAGTAAGGAGAAGTCAAGATGGAGAGTCTGGAGAGAACAGAACTGCCATTCCTCCTCTCTCGGTAAGACCACATAAAAATACATAGAAATGGGTTAATACTTAAGACAGAGCTATCCGATAAGAAACAAGTAACTGGCCAACAGCATAATATCAAATACAGAGTCTCTGTGTGTTAATTGGGGCTGGCACAGCGGCGGGACAAGACCAGGCGATGGGCAGAAAATCTTACTCCTTACATCTCCCACCTACATTGGCATGACAACCTGCATTGTCATTGATAAGGTCTTATTTAGGCAACCATATTGTAGAGATTTCCTGGGTATAGTTTCCTGCATAATATATACAAAAGACACAATCTTGTAGTAGTTGCCCCTAGCCTCTGGGCCTTACAAAATTTCTGCCCTCTTTCTCAATGTTCCTTGAGCCTTAGATGTAGAGATTGTGATATAGATTTATCAACTGTGGCTAGGCACCCCATTGTCTATTTTTCTCTGCATTTTGACCAGTTGTGGCTTTTTAAAATGGTTTCCATTTGCTACATAAAGAAACTTCTTGGATGAGGGGTGAGAAAATTTCTCTGCTGGCCTTAAGGAAGTGTCTCTTTCTCTTTAAATATCTGTCATGCTGTTTCTGAAATGATGTACTGTGCTGATTATGCTCTCCCATTTTAAGTCCTCATCATGTCAGTCATGGCCATAAGTCTCTCTTTTAATAAAGCTATGTGCTAGATGGGTAATTTCATGTCAGTTGCTTTCTTAATACTTACTATTCTGCTTTATAACTTACAATGTCCAAACCAAATTGTACATGTCTTAGATAATAATGAAGGAAAGGTATTGGCTAAGTTTTAGCACCCAAAAAGAAAGAAATGGGCAAGTAAAAGAAAGAATAAAAATAACTGGGTATAGAAGTGCATATTTGAAATATGTTGTGACACACTTGAAATTACAGTTCTCAGGAAGCTAAGGCAACATAAGAAGTTCTGGGCCATCCTAGGTCACATAATAAAACTCTGTCTCAAAAGTAATTTGAAAGAGAAGGAAGTAACCAGCCAAAACAAAGTTCAAATATTAACAACACAGACCTTCAATTTTCAAGGTGCTATGTCAGAATCTTACACACACCGGGGCAAAATATAAGCCCACAAGCACTCTGACAAACCTGTCTCCATGACTGTACATCCTCCTGGCTACTTACCAGGTCTTCATGCTAATAGCAGCCACATTCCCAGGCAAAGACAGTATGCTGCTTGGGTCCCTACTAAAACTGTACTCACACAGTTTTTAAGCATTGGACCATTAGCCATCCACTATAGCAAACTTCTTCTAACATGCTTAAACAGGCATTTCTTTGAAGTTTAACAGAAGCCTCCATGACCCTATAATGCTAATAGTTTGTATAGCTTAAGAAACAGCCCCTAAGAAATTCCAAATTGGTCTACCACTGGAATAAACTACTCCAGAGTTTCCTAGAATCACAGCTGAGGCCATAAAATGATTTTCTGGTTGAATACAAAGAAACAAATCCTAAGTTGTCCAGAGTGACAAGCCTAAAGACAGAAATCTAAAGTTTCTTAAAAGAATTACTTTCCTAGGTCTCTGAGCCTATGATAAGGACAACCAGGAAATTGCTGAGATGCTGAGATGCTCTCGAGGCCTTTTTCTAATTATGTTACTAATTAGCAAATGGATACATTTTATTCACTGATCTCTTTTTCAAGGGGTTGCTCTGCTACAACCTCCTACAGCTGCAAATGTTTGAGAAGACAAGCCATCAAATTTCCAAGTTCTTTTCATTTTGCTCCTGAGGATCTCTGTAAATCTGACAGAAAGAGACCAACACCACTACAGCCTGAATGACTCATTGCTTGGAGATATCACCCACCAAATTAACTAGTTCATCATCCATAATTTTAGCATGATGTCTTAGGTTATAGACACAGTACATCCAAGCCCAACTGTATGACAAAGATATTCTTTCCCCCCAATTTCTAATCAAACCCTCATTTCTGTCTGAGACTATAACTATATCTCTAACATTTTCCTTTTCTGTGTCTTAACCAAAATATTCAGATGTTTTTTTCTAATATTCTGTTCATTTTTTTTTTTAGCTAGCTCCATCAAACTTCAAATCTTTGCATGTTAAATAAAGCAGCTCCTTCCTGGTTATATGATTTTTCCTTTTCCTGCATGCTCCTGATTGCTACTATACTTGTGCTAAAGCCAAACCCATGCTCACAGACAGGACCTGAAGTCTCCAGTACTGTGACATAATTATCTTTTCCGCTTTAGAGTGCCTCTGATACTCTGTTAGGGGAAAATTAAACTAATGTAAAAGCTTTTCTAGAAACATTAGAAAACAGTATTAGTGATGATTTGGAAAAATTGTAAGTATTGTGCATATTTAGGAAGAATGTAAAATGATACAATTACTGCTATTGTACTACTACTAGTAGTATTAGTAATAATAATAATAATAATAATAATAATAATAATAATAATAAATACTCTGAGCACTTGGGAATAAGAGGCAGGAACATTTAGTTCAAGATCATCCCTGGAAATATATTAAGTCTGAGGTCAGTCCTGCCAAATAAGAAACTGTTTAAAAAAAGTAGAATACCCAAAAAATTACCATGTGTTTCAAATAAGTCCTCTTTTAACTATAATGGAGAACAAAAACTAAAAACTGATTGCATATTCAAAATAGCAAAGGTAAATTACTATTTCTGCTTTTAATATTTGAATGAAGGATTGTTTGGATATTAAAATCTTGCTATCCAGAGACATAATTCTTCTTATATGGCTGGAGACTGAATGCAGAGTCAGTCCTGAATATCCTGCCCCTATCATATGTACCTCTCTCTACTGCTGGGATTAAAGGTGTGAGCTCTGTTTCTCTTTTAAACTGATTCATTCTCATGTAGCCCTGAGTAGCCTTGAACTCACAGAGATCCATCCGCCTCTATCTCAGAGTCCTGGGATTAAAGGTGTGTGCCACAACAGCCCAGCTTCTGTGGCTGTGGCTAGCTTTGCATTCTGATCCCCCATGCAAGCTTTATTAAATCATAAACAATATATTACCACACAACTTTTCATGAATTGATACCACAAATTAAGTCCACAAAACCAAGCAATATATTCCCTGCTATAAATCATCACATGGCCAGATGCATTATGAAGAGAGTCTGTCATTATATTACCAAGCACGTCAAACTTTACCCAAAAGCTAATTCATAACTATATACAAATACTCGCTTTCTTCTAAAAACAATTATTGTTTAGATGTTCCTCCTTTCTTCCTTCTACCTTGTAACAACAACCTTCTGATTTCAATATGTCCTTTGGTGTAATAGTATTCTACCTTTCTCAGCAAATATAAACAGTTAAAAAGAATGTTTGAATGGCATTAGCCTCTGTGATAGATCTCCATTGTCAACTTTATGGAGATTGTAATTACTAAGATGATGAGGCTTACCTCTGGCTGTACCTTTGAGGACATTTGTAGAAAAGATGGATTAAGAGGAAGATACACCCTGAATGTGGGTGACACCATCATCTTATTGGCTGGAGATTCCAGAAAGAAAAAGAGAAGAAAAGGTAAAAATTAACGTACTACTTTTACACCCCCTTGTGCTGTATATCCAACTATGAATTGAACTATTCTTCTGTCATATTGACCCTGGCCCAACAGGTTGAACTTTCTGAAAGTCTTAGGCAAAATATCTTTTGCTTCTGTATATTGTTTCTGTTGAGTATTCAGTCACAATAATGAATAATAAATCAATAACACTAGTCAGTGTCACTGCTCTCATATTGGTATAAATTAAAATCTAATACATAAATTCACTGAAATTACAAATAATTTTAGTGTTCACAAGTGACTATATAGTTGTAAAAAATGTCGTATTCATCTAATAGAATATTTCTCTACAATAAAATAATGAGTCTATGTTGGGCTATGGTGGTACACGCCTTTAATCCCAGCACTTATGAAGCAGAGGCAAACAAATCTCTGTAAGTTTGAAGCCAGCCAGGTTTGTTGGGCAAGTTCCAGGATTGCTAGGGCTGCACTAAGAAACCTATCTCGAAAAACAAACCAAAACAAAAATTATTAATTATAATTAATTAAAAAAGAATAAATGAATGTATCTACATGAACACTACAACATGGCTAAACCTTGTAAGAATGACAATAAAGGAAGTAATTCAGGCATAGAAGGATATATATTGTATTATTTAAGCTATATAAAGACCATAAGATAGAATAATAAAAAGCAGGATGTAGTCATCCATTATAAATTGGAGAATTATTAATTAATGATTACAAAATTTTTGCTCTAGGATGGTAAAAATATACTGGTGATGGATAAGGAAGTTTGCAAAATAATGAATGCATTGCATGCATTAAGTTGGATATTTAAAATAGTTTAAATGGTAACTTTTATGTATATTTTATGGTGAAAGGGAAATACTTCACATTTGAAAATCAAGAGACAAATTTTTAAATCTAAATAGATTTAAATATATGACATAAAATATTATCAAAATGTTGGTCTCATATCTAAAGCGAGAAAATCATTAATGTGGATTACAGATTAGTAAAAATAAGCACCACATAGCATTTAGAGCTATTGTTATTAGAAAAATAGCAGGAAAAATACAAAAAAGTGTATAAAATTCTAAAATTAAAGAAAAATATTAAATACAACAAAATAAAATTGAGTTGAATTTCTAATAATTTCTAAATCTTTCAACCCATAAATCTAAATAGTAACACAACTTAGCTATGTCTTAAAGAATATTATGAAAAGTAGATAAATATAAATCAACATCTACACAAGGGAAATGAAATATAACTTAAAATGTTCTAAGTTTATCTTTTTGAGGCACGTTTTTTAGCATCCAATTCACTGGGGCTGGAGCAATAGTTCAGTAGTTTAAAGCACTTGAGGTACAAACATGATGACTGGAGATTGGATCCCAGCATCCAAATAACAAACTGGGCACCCCATAATTACAGCTGCTGTAATTCCACCTCTAAGAGATCTAATGCTCTCTTTTGGCCTTCATTAATGACAGAGCATAAACAACTGTGTACTGACACAGACAGACAGACAGACACACACACACACATTAGTCTTGAAAACATTCATTTTTTTCTAGGATATTGTTTAATACTCCTATGAATTCTAGATACAAGCATAACCAACAGAATACAAGAGATTAGAGAGAGAATCTCAGGCGCTGAAGATAAATTAGAGAAAATAGATTCATCAAACAAAGAAAATCTCAAAGCCAACAAAACCTTAACACAAACATCCAGGAAATGTGGAACACTGTGAAAAGGCCAAACCTAACAATAGTGGGCATAGAAAAAGGCAAAGAACTCCAAAGGTGCAGAAAACATATTCAATAAAATCAATGATTCTTTCCCAATCTGAAGAAGGACATTCCTATGAAAGTACAAGACACATACTGAACATCAAATAGACTGGACCAAAAGAAAACAACAAGATCCCTCACCACATAATAATCAAAACAGATTAAAGAAAGAATACTAAGAGCAGAGAAGGGAAAAGGCCAGGTAACATATAAAGGCAGACCTATCAAAATTACACCAGACTTCTCCATGGAAACTCTCAAAGCCAGAAAGTCATGGATAGATGTTCTGTAAATACTGAGTCTCCACGGATGCCAGCTTAGGCTACTATACCCAGCAAAACTCTCAATCACTATACACGGAGAAAACAAGATATTCAATTACAAAGCCAGATTTTCACAATACATATCCACAAATCCAGCCTTGGGTTGAAGGAAAACTCCAACCCAAGGAAGTTAATTACACTCACAAAGATATAGGCAATAGATAATCCCACTTCACCAGGACCCAAAAGAAACAGTGGGGCAAATATACTCACAATACCACTGCAAACAATAAATCTAAAACAAACAAACATTAACGATCAATGGTCCTTACTTTCCCTCAACATTAATAGCCTTAACTCGCCTATAAAAGACTCAGGCTAATAGAATGGATACGAAGACAGAATCCATCCTTTTGCTGCATACAAGAAACACATCTAAGCTTCAAAAACAGATATGACCTCAGATTAAAGGGTTGGGAAAAGATCTTCCAATCAAATTGACCCAAGAAGAAAGCAGGTGTAGCTATCCTAATATCTAACACGTTAAACGTCAAACCAAAATCAATCAAATGATATGAAAAAGGTTATTTCATTCACAGGACAAATCCATCAGTACAAAATCCCCATTATGAACATCTATGCCCCAAATACAAAGGCATCCACATTTGTAAAAGAAATGCTACTAAAACTCAAAACTCACATAAAATCTCACACACTCATAGTGGGATACTTCAACACCCTACTCTCACCACTAGACAGTACCACCAGACAGGAACTCAACAAAGGAACAAAAGAACAGAAGTTATGTCCCAATTTGGTTTAACAGAATCTATAGAACATTCCATCCAAACACAAAAATATATACCTTCTTCTCTGCTCCACATGGAACCCTCTCTAAAATCGACCATTATTAGGCAACATAACAAACCTCAACAGATACAAAAAAATTGGAATAGCCGTCTGTATCTTAAAAGTCCCCTATGCTTTAAAGTTCGAATTCAGCAACAAAACAAATTGCAGAAACACTACAAACTCATGGAAACTGAACAATGCGCAATTGCAGTATTTCTGAGTCAAGGAAGAAATAAAGAAACAAATTGAAGATTTCCTTAAATTCAATGAAAAAGTTAAAAAAAATTAACATACCTGTATTTATGGAACACTTTGAAAGCAGTGCTACCACGAAAGTTCATTGGACTAAGTGCCCATATGAAGAAAAGAGAGGATAGTCACATTAGAGAATTAACAGCACAACTGAAAACCCTAGAACTAAAAGAAGCAAACTCACCCGGGAGGAGTAGATGCCAGGAAATAATCAGTTTGAGGGCTGATATCAATAAAGTAAAAACTAGGAAAACAATACAAAGAATCAATGTAAAAAAAGAGTTGGGTTTTTTGAGAAAATCAACAAGACAGACAAACCTTTATCCAACTAACCAAAAAGCAGAGAGAGAACATGCAAATAAAAAAAATCAGAAATGAAAAGGGGGACATAGCAATGGACACTAAGGAAATTCAGACAATTTTTAGGTCATATTTTGAAAATCTGACTCCACAAAATTTGAAAATTCAAAGGAAATGGACAAATTTCTGGATAACTATCACTTACCTAAATTAAGTCAAGAAAAGACAAACAACTTAAATAGACCTATAACCCCTAACAAAATAAAAGCAGTCATCAAAAGCCTTCCAACCAAAAAAGCCTAGGGCAAGATGGCTTCAATGCAGAATTCTACCAGAAATTCAAGGAAGAGCTAATACCAGTACTCCTCAAATTGTTCCACACAACAGAAACAGAAGGTTCATTACTAAACTCTTTTTATGAGGCCTCAATCACCTTTGTACCCAAGCCACACAAAGACACAACTAAGAAAGGGAACTACAAACCAATATCCCTCATGAACATTGATGGAAAAATACTCAATAAAATACTGGCAAACCGAATACAAGAATACATCAGAGAAATCATCCACAGTGCTTTCTGGAATGAATGACTGTACTAACTTACATTCCTATCAACAATGTGTGAATTCCCTTCTTTACCTCCTTACCAAATCAGTAAATTTTCTTATACTTAGCCATATCTGTGCCTTCTTTAAAGTAGTAACTTCATATTTTAGTCCCATTTGTTTACTTTTTGCCTGTGACTTTGAGTCTTATTTTTAAAATCATTGTTTATGCCTACATTTTGAAGTGCTTTCTTTATTACTTTTTACAATTGAAACTATATTATGACTGTGAGAGACTATGGAGATTTTGGAAATTAGACTAAATATATTTTCCTCTATGATACTACCAGGAGTCTATGCAGGCAAAGGGGTGGAAGTCGTTGATTTTAATGAGAATGGCATTGGCAGGTCAACAGTTAATAGAAATATTTGGGAAGTATTAGGAGGTATGGCTCCTTTGGACTCTGAAAAGACTTGTGCTATTCCCACTGTGCCTCTCAAAGGTTGGGAATCAAGATGTGACTCTCAGCTGTTCCATCATTCCTATATCATGGACACAAATCCTCTGAAATTGCAAGCCAATTTAATGCTTTTATAAGTTGGCTTGGTTATCATGTTTTAATCACAGCAATAGAAAAGTATATAAGAGTGTGTATCAAATTCTCTTTTTCTATTCATTTGTGGATTGGAAGTTAAGTAAAAAGAATCCTTATCATAATCAGTCAAAACACATTTTGTAAAATACTATTAATAGGACTGAGCTTTCACTAATAATAGGACTGTATTTAAAGCAGCTTTAAATACAAATATCAAACTTTTTGAAGAAATATTGGCAGACTTAAAATACATAAAATAAATAATTTATATACAGTAATGATGGGAGATGACATTCTGTATATGTTTCTCATACTGGTTAATGAATAAAGCACTGTTGTCCAATAGAAAAGGAAGATAGGAGGGACTAGGAGAGAAGGAGGAAAGAGGAAGTAGGAAGGAGGGGTCAAGATGGAGAGACTGGAGAGAACAGAAATCTACTCCCCGGTAAGATAAGACCACGTGGAGACTAATATAAATGGGTTAATACTTAAGACAGAGCTAGCTGATAAGAAACAAGTAACTGGCCAACAGCATTATATCAAATACAGAGTCTCTGTGTGTTAATTGGTGCTGGCGCAGCGGCGGCGGGACAAGACCAGCGGCGGGAGGAAAAAACTTACTCCTTACACACTAACTTCATCTCTGATCTTAAAATTATCTGTTCAATCCATAATTTCTATCTATAGATCTAGTTAGCAAGCTAGCTATCTAATCTATCACACACACACATTTGTGAAAAGCCTTGTCTATACTTTACAGGGGTCCATTGGTATGTTATGGTATGTTAGGAATGTCTTAAA
Source organism: Phodopus roborovskii (assembly GCF_943737965.1). Lineage (NCBI taxonomy): Eukaryota > Metazoa > Chordata > Mammalia > Rodentia > Cricetidae > Phodopus > Phodopus roborovskii. The sequence continues at coordinate 4,819 of NW_026126006.1, read as the reverse complement.
AAAATATGCTGGGACCAGGTGGTGGTGGCACACACCTTTAATCTCAGCACTCAGGAGGCAGAGGCAGGCAGATCTCTGTGAGTTCAAGGCCAGCCTGGTCTACAGAGCAAGTTCCAAGACAGGCTCCAGAACAAATTTTATTTATTTATATATATATATGCTGGGATGTTGGTTTTCTCAGATTTTGGGAGAGCAAGTAGTACAAAGGACTCAGCTCTGAAACATACTGAGCATCTGCCTATGTTTATTCTGGCAAATAACATAAATATAGTCATTATTTTATGTAACTCATGTGTTAAATTGATTCAGAAGCATTCTGAGGAATAACTTATGAAAGTTCATGTGGATTTCCATTCAAGAGTCCATGGAAAGGAAAATTATTTTCCCAGAAATAACACAGGTAATCAAACAGTTAAATGAGGGTAGAACCCTTTTATACTTGAAAAGTATTTAATGATTAACAGACTCATCCACATTTCTGAACTGTATGTCTGTATAACTTAAGGTATAGCTTAGAGGTGGTTTAAGTTATTCCTTCAATTCTAACAGTTGGTATTTTCCGTGGATTCTTCTCTTTGACTTGCCATATTTGAAAACAGATTTTATATATTTGAGCAAAAATTTCTGTCTGTAAGTGACAAGTCTCCTTCAGTGATGTTAAAATATATTATTTCAATTTTAAATAAGCAAAAGTAAATCAAGTAATTTTTCTTCCTAGAATATTATTGTAGGGAAATTTTGAGTGATATAGTAAAAACATTTCATTTTAATGATATCTGAGGTAATAAAACTGATTTACTGATAGTCATATAATATAGTCAATTAAGACTACAAACTAGATGACCAAAGTAAATTGCTTCCAGTTTTCATAAATATAGTCCATTTACCTAAATTGCTTATTGGTTCAGCATTTGGAGATTTGTCAACCTAGAGGTATGTGTGTCCTAATTAAGAGAGTGAACTTTTTTATACTTCCAGAACATGTATCACTGCAAAATACAGTGAATTTGGGAGTTGTAGTTTCTCTATTCTTAATAATTATAAAAATCTCCTCTACTTTTATTCCATACAAGTATTCATCTAGTTACTAATTTCCCTCAATGCTTGTGTTAAACCACAGTTACTTGAGAAGGGGGACCTCGACAACATGCTCCATAGATTGGCCTGCAGGCTAGTCTGTGATACATTTTCTTGACTGCCTGGGTGGTCTAATCCCATGGTAAAGTTGAGTACTACCCTTGGGCTGGTTGTCCCAAATGCTATTAGAAACCAAGATGAGCAAGCCATGAGGAGCAAGCCAGCAGACAGCGTTCTTCCATGGTCTCTACCTAAGTTCCTGCCTTGAGTTCATGCCCTGACTCCTTTGGATGAGAGACTATGAGCTGTAAGATAACATACACCTTTTCCTCCCCAAGCTACTTTTTTGTCATAGTGTTTTATGATAGAAATAGAAATCCTAAGACAATACTTACTTAGTGTTTATTTTATAGATAAAAATTCGTTAAAAGTTCTCTTTTGGTATTACTGTCATATAAAGCTAGAATGGGCTCTTATCTTAAGCAATCCAGTATGTTTAAACTAAGGAAGAGCATGGATAATAGTACAAAAAATATTTTTATAAGATCATTATAAAAATGTGTGAGAGTTCTAGTGCCAAGATACATTTTCATGACTACTCCAGTGTTCTTTCCACATCCATCAGTAAAACAATCATTTATACTGGTGACCCCGACTAGCTCTTGATGAGCTTCCAAAACTTTAATATAAAATCTATTTCTGCTTTGTCCACATAAATTATCTGGGTTGATACTAACCATCTGAAGCTATAAAAACTGAACAAATTATTTTCATGTTACTCATATCCCCTATTTTTAACACAGACTCAGATCATTTTAAACTAAATTTAAATTAAATGATGATGGTTAAGTCTAAATGTTTCAGCACATTAATATTTTTGTACAACATACTTATCTACTTGCCATTCTCTAGGCATGTTTTAATTTATCAAGAATCTTCCCCTTAATAGTGACCTAATCTATAGCACAAAGCACAATGTGACGATTACTGCCTAAAGGCTAAACACTATTACTTCTGCTAATGCAGACAAAGATTGCATTAGCTCTCTAAGTATATACGTCACTTCTAATTCATTTTGAGATCACACTCTACTCAACCCTCAGGTTGTTTCCCCCCCCCCCATGAAGTGTTGTTAAATTCACATGTTTCCAATTCTGTGTATATAAAATTGACTTTTTTTTTGAGCCAGAATTCAGAAAGTGAACGTGGAGTTTCATTTTGAAGAAGAAAAAGGAAAGTTTTGATGGATTTTATAGACTGTATTCTAAAACTCACAGAAAAGGTAGGAAATCATGCAGGAGATTTCAAAGGGAATGCTTTCCCAGGAGAGTTGGAAAACATGAAGCAGGAGGCAAAGAAGATGAACATGTAAATTTTATATTTGTTTAGATAATAAACTATGCCCACTGAGAGTATTTATTGCAATATATGGTTAAAATCAGTAGTTTCTGACATATAATTTGTGAACTTCATAAAGTTATAACAAAACTAAGAACTGTAAATCATCCCAAGGTCTGCTTCCCAAAGAAACAGTCTGACTCTTGAAAATTAGACATTTGGATATGGTTCCAATAACAAATGAAACATAATAAGTAAAAGTAAATATAGAATGTAGAGGGTTGATAATATATTATTGAAGAGCTATTTAAAAGACCTACTGTCTCTGAACAGGGAGTTATGAATGTTGTGGCTAGATAACATTACAAGCTAAAACAGATATAAAAAGCTATTTATTTACAAAAGATTACTTGAGGAAGCAATATTTGTTGTGTGAATATCTACATACTCCAGCTATGGAACTCCTGACACATCACGATAGTGAATTAATGTAACTTGGTTAATCCATGAGTTTATTGGGTTTGTTGCAGTGTGTGGAAGGACAGTCTTTAAAGAAAGCTCTCTTTAAAAATTATATATGATATGAAGAGAAACCAAAGTAACATAAGGAATGAGATTGTGGGGTTGTGGGAAGGATAGAAAGTGAGAGCAAGGAAAGAGGTATCTTGATTGATGGAGTCATTATGGAGCTACCAAGAAAACTGGCACTAAGGAAGTTCCCAGAAATCTACAAGGATGACTCCAACTAAGACTCTAAGCACTAGTGGAGAGGGTAGCTGAACTAACCATCCCATATAATCAGATTGATGACTACCTGAATTATCATCTCAGAACCTTTATCCAGAAACTGATGGAAGAAGATGCAGAGATCTTCAGCTAAGCACTGAACCAAGTTCCAAGAATCCTGATGAAGAAAGAAAGGAGTGATAATATAAGCAAAGGAGTCAAGACCATTTTGGGGAAACCCACAGAAAAAAACTGACCTGAACTAGTAGGAGCTCACTGACTCTGGACTGACAATGGGGAAAGCTACAAAAGGACCAAACTAAACCCTCTAAATGTGGGTGACAGTAGTGTGGGCAGCCTGTGGTAGTGGGACCAGGATGTATCCCTAGTGCTATAACTGGAGCCCATTCTCTTTGGAAGGATACCTTGAGCAGCCTAGATATATGGTGGGAGGGCCTTTGGTCCTGCCTCAAAGTGATGTGCCAGAATTCACTGACACCCCATGAGAAGCATCACCCTCTCTGGGAGTAGACAGGGGTAGGTTGAAGGAAATGTGAGGAGAACAGGGGGAAGTGAAGGAGGGAGTGGGAACTGTGATTGTTATGTGAAATAAGAAAAGATTGTTTGAAAATTAAAATCATGAAAAAGTTACATATAAGTGAAATTTTCAAAATTAAGTAGAATTGTATCATGGGAGAAGAGTTAAGAAAGAGAGTAATATGGGAACTGAGGAGATTGATACAAAATAAAATGATGGTCCAAAGTCATATAGTTTTGTGAGAGAATGGTATGTGATTTCTTAAAGTATTTGGTACGACTGAATCTACTGGATTCACCTAAGAGATCACTAAGAACTGATGAAGAAAAATCACACTAGGTAATGAAGGATATTTAGGGAAATGTTCAGAAATTTTAACATTAATCTGAAGTCAATATAAAAAACTAGATAATTTTAAGGTAGATGTAACATGGATGATTTTAGTGTTTTTAAAATATTGATGCCCTGGATTCTGTCCCCTGTATTCCTTCCCTAGGTCCACAACATACTAGCTTGTCCCTGGCCCTGATGCTGGGCCCTGGACCCAACTCCAGTGTACTTCTGGAATGTAGGAGAAGGCCACACCAGCCAGAACTGGTGAACTGCCTTCTTGTCTGAAGAACTGAATCCCTGCTTGGATTATGTCTCACAGAATCCTTCCCCACACCCATAACATCCCAGCTTGTTACTGGTCCCACTCCTGGTCTTTGTCCCCAACCCCATTTCTGCCACACAGGAGCAGTGAACACCAATCAGAACCAGTAAATGACCTGCCTGCCAGCTGAACTGCATCCCTCCATGAATTTGGTTCCCAGGGACCCTTCCTGTCTCCCATGTCATCCCAGCTCATTACCAATCCCATTGCTGGGCCCTGCCACCAACCCCAAAAGACTTCTACCACTCAAGGGCAGTCCACACTGATCAGAACTGGTGAGTGAGCATCCTGCCAGCAGTACTGCCCCACTCCCTAGATTCTGTATCCCAAGACACTTGCCACAGTCTAAGGATCATCTTTCCAGTTCATCAGAGGTCCTGCTGCTGGGCCCTGCCCCAAAGTTCATTGGACTTCCACTACCCAAGCCAAGCCATATCAGTCAGAAAGGTACAAATCATACCAGCTTGAACAGATTTAATCTGCTT